>NC_081812.1:22500-30000 GCF_030704535.1 Vitis vinifera | reverse complement strand
GGGTTTAGGGTTTAGGGTTTAGGGTTTAGGGTTTAGGGTTTAGGGTTTAGGGTTTAGGGTTTAGGGTTTAGGGTTTAGGGTTTAGGGTTTAGGGTTTAGGGTTTAGGGTTTAGGGTTTAGGGTTTAGGGTTTAGGGTTTAGGGTTTAGGGTTTAGGGTTTAGGGTTTAGGGTTTAGGGTTTAGGGTTTAGGGTTTAGGGTTTAGGGTTTAGGGTTTAGGGTTTAGGGTTTAGGGTTTAGGGTTTAGGGTTTAGGGTTTAGGGTTTAGGGTTTAGGGTTTAGGGTTTAGGGTTTAGGGTTTAGGGTTTAGGGTTTAGGGTTTAGGGTTTAGGGTTTAGGGTTTAGGGTTTAGGGTTTAGGGTTTAGGGTTTAGGGTTTAGGGTTTAGGGTTTAGGGTTTAGGGTTTAGGGTTTAGGGTTTAGGGTTTAGGGTTTAGGGTTTAGGGTTTAGGGTTTAGGGTTTAGGGTTTAGGGTTTAGGGTTTAGGGTTTAGGGTTTAGGGTTTAGGGTTTAGGGTTTAGGGTTTAGGGTTTAGGGTTTAGGGTTTAGGGTTTAGGGTTTAGGGTTTAGGGTTTAGGGTTTAGGGTTTAGGGTTTAGGGTTTAGGGTTTAGGGTTTAGGGTTTAGGGTTTAGGGTTTAGGGTTTAGGGTTTAGGGTTTAGGGTTTAGGGTTTAGGGTTTAGGGTTTAGGGTTTAGGGTTTAGGGTTTAGGGTTTAGGGTTTAGGGTTTAGGGTTTAGGGTTTAGGGTTTAGGGTTTAGGGTTTAGGGTTTAGGGTTTAGGGTTTAGGGTTTAGGGTTTAGGGTTTAGGGTTTAGGGTTTAGGGTTTAGGGTTTAGGGTTTAGGGTTTAGGGTTTAGGGTTTAGGGTTTAGGGTTTAGGGTTTAGGGTTTAGGGTTTAGGGTTTAGGGTTTAGGGTTTAGGGTTTAGGGTTTAGGGTTTAGGGTTTAGGGTTTAGGGTTTAGGGTTTAGGGTTTAGGGTTTAGGGTTTAGGGTTTAGGGTTTAGGGTTTAGGGTTTAGGGTTTAGGGTTTAGGGTTTAGGGTTTAGGGTTTAGGGTTTAGGGTTTAGGGTTTAGGGTTTAGGGTTTAGGGTTTAGGGTTTAGGGTTTAGGGTTTAGGGTTTAGGGTTTAGGGTTTAGGGTTTAGGGTTTAGGGTTTAGGGTTTAGGGTTTAGGGTTTAGGGTTTAGGGTTTAGGGTTTAGGGTTTAGGGTTTAGGGTTTAGGGTTTAGGGTTTAGGGTTTAGGGTTTAGGGTTTAGGGTTTAGGGTTTAGGGTTTAGGGTTTAGGGTTTAGGGTTTAGGGTTTAGGGTTTAGGGTTTAGGGTTTAGGGTTTAGGGTTTAGGGTTTAGGGTTTAGGGTTTAGGGTTTAGGGTTTAGGGTTTAGGGTTTAGGGTTTAGGGTTTAGGGTTTAGGGTTTAGGGTTTAGGGTTTAGGGTTTAGGGTTTAGGGTTTAGGGTTTAGGGTTTAGGGTTTAGGGTTTAGGGTTTAGGGTTTAGGGTTTAGGGTTTAGGGTTTAGGGTTTAGGGTTTAGGGTTTAGGGTTTAGGGTTTAGGGTTTAGGGTTTAGGGTTTAGGGTTTAGGGTTTAGGGTTTAGGGTTTAGGGTTTAGGGTTTAGGGTTTAGGGTTTAGGGTTTAGGGTTTAGGGTTTAGGGTTTAGGGTTTAGGGTTTAGGGTTTAGGGTTTAGGGTTTAGGGTTTAGGGTTTAGGGTTTAGGGTTTAGGGTTTAGGGTTTAGGGTTTAGGGTTTAGGGTTTAGGGTTTAGGGTTTAGGGTTTAGGGTTTAGGGTTTAGGGTTTAGGGTTTAGGGTTTAGGGTTTAGGGTTTAGGGTTTAGGGTTTAGGGTTTAGGGTTTAGGGTTTAGGGTTTAGGGTTTAGGGTTTAGGGTTTAGGGTTTAGGGTTTAGGGTTTAGGGTTTAGGGTTTAGGGTTTAGGGTTTAGGGTTTAGGGTTTAGGGTTTAGGGTTAGGGTTTAGGGTTTAGGGTTTAGGGTTTAGGGTTTAGGGTTTAGGGTTTAGGGTTTAGGGTTTAGGGTTTAGGGTTTAGGGTTTAGGGTTTAGGGTTTAGGGTTTAGGGTTTAGGGTTTAGGGTTTAGGGTTTAGGGTTTAGGGTTTAGGGTTTAGGGTTTAGGGTTTAGGGTTTAGGGTTTAGGGTTTAGGGTTTAGGGTTTAGGGTTTAGGGTTTAGGGTTTAGGGTTTAGGGTTTAGGGTTTAGGGTTTAGGGTTTAGGGTTTAGGGTTTAGGGTTTAGGGTTTAGGGTTTAGGGTTTAGGGTTTAGGGTTTAGGGTTTAGGGTTTAGGGTTTAGGGTTTAGGGTTTAGGGTTTAGGGTTTAGGGTTTAGGGTTTAGGGTTTAGGGTTTAGGGTTTAGGGTTTAGGGTTTAGGGTTTAGGGTTTAGGGTTTAGGGTTTAGGGTTTAGGGTTTAGGGTTTAGGGTTTAGGGTTTAGGGTTTAGGGTTTAGGGTTTAGGGTTTAGGGTTTAGGGTTTAGGGTTTAGGGTTTAGGGTTTAGGGTTTAGGGTTTAGGGTTTAGGGTTTAGGGTTTAGGGTTTAGGGTTTAGGGTTTAGGGTTTAGGGTTTAGGGTTTAGGGTTTAGGGTTTAGGGTTTAGGGTTTAGGGTTTAGGGTTTAGGGTTTAGGGTTTAGGGTTTAGGGTTTAGGGTTTAGGGTTTAGGGTTTAGGGTTTAGGGTTTAGGGTTTAGGGTTTAGGGTTTAGGGTTTAGGGTTTAGGGTTTAGGGTTTAGGGTTTAGGGTTTAGGGTTTAGGGTTTAGGGTTTAGGGTTTAGGGTTTAGGGTTTAGGGTTTAGGGTTTAGGGTTTAGGGTTTAGGGTTTAGGGTTTAGGGTTTAGGGTTTAGGGTTTAGGGTTTAGGGTTTAGGGTTTAGGGTTTAGGGTTTAGGGTTTAGGGTTTAGGGTTTAGGGTTTAGGGTTTAGGGTTTAGGGTTTAGGGTTTAGGGTTTAGGGTTT
Source organism: Vitis vinifera (assembly GCF_030704535.1). Lineage (NCBI taxonomy): Eukaryota > Viridiplantae > Streptophyta > Magnoliopsida > Vitales > Vitaceae > Vitis > Vitis vinifera. The sequence continues at coordinate 27,048 of NC_081812.1, read as the reverse complement.
AGGGTTTAGGGTTTAGGGTTTAGGGTTTAGGGTTTAGGGTTTAGGGTTTAGGGTTTAGGGTTTAGGGTTTAGGGTTTAGGGTTTAGGGTTTAGGGTTTAGGGTTTAGGGTTTAGGGTTTAGGGTTTAGGGTTTAGGGTTTAGGGTTTAGGGTTTAGGGTTTAGGGTTTAGGGTTTAGGGTTTAGGGTTTAGGGTTTAGGGTTTAGGGTTTAGGGTTTAGGGTTTAGGGTTTAGGGTTTAGGGTTTAGGGTTTAGGGTTTAGGGTTTAGGGTTTAGGGTTTAGGGTTTAGGGTTTAGGGTTTAGGGTTTAGGGTTTAGGGTTTAGGGTTTAGGGTTTAGGGTTTAGGGTTTAGGGTTTAGGGTTTAGGGTTTAGGGTTTAGGGTTTAGGGTTTAGGGTTTAGGGTTTAGGGTTTAGGGTTTAGGGTTTAGGGTTTAGGGTTTAGGGTTTAGGGTTTAGGGTTTAGGGTTTAGGGTTTAGGGTTTAGGGTTTAGGGTTTAGGGTTTAGGGTTTAGGGTTTAGGGTTTAGGGTTTAGGGTTTAGGGTTTAGGGTTTAGGGTTTAGGGTTTAGGGTTTAGGGTTTAGGGTTTAGGGTTTAGGGTTTAGGGTTTAGGGTTTAGGGTTTAGGGTTTAGGGTTTAGGGTTTAGGGTTTAGGGTTTAGGGTTTAGGGTTTAGGGTTTAGGGTTTAGGGTTTAGGGTTTAGGGTTTAGGGTTTAGGGTTTAGGGTTTAGGGTTTAGGGTTTAGGGTTTAGGGTTTAGGGTTTAGGGTTTAGGGTTTAGGGTTTAGGGTTTAGGGTTTAGGGTTTAGGGTTTAGGGTTTAGGGTTTAGGGTTTAGGGTTTAGGGTTTAGGGTTTAGGGTTTAGGGTTTAGGGTTTAGGGTTTAGGGTTTAGGGTTTAGGGTTTAGGGTTTAGGGTTTAGGGTTTAGGGTTTAGGGTTTAGGGTTTAGGGTTTAGGGTTTAGGGTTTAGGGTTTAGGGTTTAGGGTTTAGGGTTTAGGGTTTAGGGTTTAGGGTTTAGGGTTTAGGGTTTAGGGTTTAGGGTTTAGGGTTTAGGGTTTAGGGTTTAGGGTTTAGGGTTTAGGGTTTAGGGTTTAGGGTTTAGGGTTTAGGGTTTAGGGTTTAGGGTTTAGGGTTTAGGGTTTAGGGTAGGGTTTAGGGTTTAGGGTTTAGGGTTTAGGGTTTAGGGTTTAGGGTTTAGGGTTTAGGGTTTAGGGTTTAGGGTTTAGGGTTTAGGGTTTAGGGTTTAGGGTTTAGGGTTTAGGGTTTAGGGTTTAGGGTTTAGGGTTTAGGGTTTAGGGTTTAGGGTTTAGGGTTTAGGGTTTAGGGTTTAGGGTTTAGGGTTTAGGGTTTAGGGTTTAGGGTTTAGGGTTTAGGGTTTAGGGTTTAGGGTTTAGGGTTTAGGGTTTAGGGTTTAGGGTTTAGGGTTTAGGGTTTAGGGTTTAGGGTTTAGGGTTTAGGGTTTAGGGTTTAGGGTTTAGGGTTTAGGGTTTAGGGTTTAGGGTTTAGGGTTTAGGGTTTAGGGTTTAGGGTTTAGGGTTTAGGGTTTAGGGTTTAGGGTTTAGGGTTTAGGGTTTAGGGTTTAGGGTTTAGGGTTTAGGGTTTAGGGTTTAGGGTTTAGGGTTTAGGGTTTAGGGTTTAGGGTTTAGGGTTTAGGGTTTAGGGTTTAGGGTTTAGGGTTTAGGGTTTAGGGTTTAGGGTTTAGGGTTTAGGGTTTAGGGTTTAGGGTTTAGGGTTTAGGGTTTAGGGTTTAGGGTTTAGGGTTTAGGGTTTAGGGTTTAGGGTTTAGGGTTTAGGGTTTAGGGTTTAGGGTTTAGGGTTTAGGGTTTAGGGTTTAGGGTTTAGGGTTTAGGGTTTAGGGTTTAGGGTTTAGGGTTTAGGGTTTAGGGTTTAGGGTTTAGGGTTTAGGGTTTAGGGTTTAGGGTTTAGGGTTTAGGGTTTAGGGTTTAGGGTTTAGGGTTTAGGGTTTAGGGTTTAGGGTTTAGGGTTTAGGGTTTAGGGTTTAGGGTTTAGGGTTTAGGGTTTAGGGTTTAGGGTTTAGGGTTTAGGGTTTAGGGTTTAGGGTTTAGGGTTTAGGGTTTAGGGTTTAGGGTTTAGGGTTTAGGGTTTAGGGTTTAGGGTTTAGGGTTTAGGGTTTAGGGTTTAGGGTTTAGGGTTTAGGGTTTAGGGTTTAGGGTTTAGGGTTTAGGGTTTAGGGTTTAGGGTTTAGGGTTTAGGGTTTAGGGTTTAGGGTTTAGGGTTTAGGGTTTAGGGTTTAGGGTTTAGGGTTTAGGGTTTAGGGTTTAGGGTTTAGGGTTTAGGGTTTAGGGTTTAGGGTTTAGGGTTTAGGGTTTAGGGTTTAGGGTTTAGGGTTTAGGGTTTAGGGTTTAGGGTTTAGGGTTTAGGGTTTAGGGTTTAGGGTTTAGGGTTTAGGGTTTAGGGTTTAGGGTTTAGGGTTTAGGGTTTAGGGTTTAGGGTTTAGGGTTTAGGGTTTAGGGTTTAGGGTTTAGGGTTTAGGGTTTAGGGTTTAGGGTTTAGGGTTTAGGGTTTAGGGTTTAGGGTTTAGGGTTTAGGGTTTAGGGTTTAGGGTTTAGGGTTTAGGGTTTAGGGTTTAGGGTTTAGGGTTTAGGGTTTAGGGTTTAGGGTTTAGGGTTTAGGGTTTAGGGTTTAGGGTTTAGGGTTTAGGGTTTAGGGTTTAGGGTTTAGGGTTTAGGGTTTAGGGTTTAGGGTTTAGGGTTTAGGGTTTAGGGTTTAGGGTTTAGGGTTTAGGGTTTAGGGTTTAGGGTTTAGGGTTTAGGGTTTAGGGTTTAGGGTTTAGGGTTTAGGGTTTAGGGTTTAGGGTTTAGGGTTTAGGGTTTAGGGTTTAGGGTTTAGGGTTTAGGGTTTAGGGTTTAGGGTTTAGGGTTTAGGGTTTAGGGTTTAGGGTTTAGGGTTTAGGGTTTAGGGTTTAGGGTTTAGGGTTTAGGGTTTAGGGTTTAGGGTTTAGGGTTTAGGGTTTAGGGTTTAGGGTTTAGGGTTTAGGGTTTAGGGTTTAGGGTTTAGGGTTTAGGGTTTAGGGTTTAGGGTTTAGGGTTTAGGGTTTAGGGTTTAGGGTTTAGGGTTTAGGGTTTAGGGTTTAGGGTTTAGGGTTTAGGGTTTAGGGTTTAGGGTTTAGGGTTTAGGGTTTAGGGTTTAGGGTTTAGGGTTTAGGGTTTAGGGTTTAGGGTTTAGGGTTTAGGGTTTAGGGTTTAGGGTTTAGGGTTTAGGGTTTAGGGTTTAGGGTTTAGGGTTTAGGGTTTAGGGTTTAGGGTTTAGGGTTTAGGGTTTAGGGTTTAGGGTTTAGGGTTTAGGGTTTAGGGTTTAGGGTTTAGGGTTTAGGGTTTAGGGTTTAGGGTTTAGGGTTTAGGGTTTAGGGTTTAGGGTTTAGGGTTTAGGGTTTAGGGTTTAGGGTTTAGGGTTTAGGGTTTAGGGTTTAGGGTTTAGGGTTTAGGGTTTAGGGTTTAGGGTTTAGGGTTTAGGGTTTAGGGTTTAGGGTTTAGGGTTTAGGGTTTAGGGTTTAGGGTTTAGGGTTTAGGGTTTAGGGTTTAGGGTTTAGGGTTTAGGGTTTAGGGTTTAGGGTTTAGGGTTTAGGGTTTAGGGTTTAGGGTTTAGGGTTTAGGGTTTAGGGTTTAGGGTTTAGGGTTTAGGGTTTAGGGTTTAGGGTTTAGGGTTTAGGGTTTAGGGTTTAGGGTTTAGGGTTTAGGGTTTAGGGTTTAGGGTTTAGGGTTTAGGGTTTAGGGTTTAGGGTTTAGGGTTTAGGGTTTAGGGTTTAGGGTTTAGGGTTTAGGGTTTAGGGTTTAGGGTTTAGGGTTTAGGGTTTAGGGTTTAGGGTTTAGGGTTTAGGGTTTAGGGTTTAGGGTTTAGGGTTTAGGGTTTAGGGTTTAGGGTTTAGGGTTTAGGGTTTAGGGTTTAGGGTTTAGGGTTTAGGGTTTAGGGTTTAGGGTTTAGGGTTTAGGGTTTAGGGTTTAGGGTTTAGGGTTTAGGGTTTAGGGTTTAGGGTTTAGGGTTTAGGGTTTAGGGTTTAGGGTTTAGGGTTTAGGGTTTAGGGTTTAGGGTTTAGGGTTTAGGGTTTAGGGTTTAGGGTTTAGGGTTTAGGGTTTAGGGTTTAGGGTTTAGGGTTTAGGGTTTAGGGTTTAGGGTTTAGGGTTTAGGGTTTAGGGTTTAGGGTTTAGGGTTTAGGGTTTAGGGTTTAGGGTTTAGGGTTTAGGGTTTAGGGTTTAGGGTTTAGGGTTTAGGGTTTAGGGTTTAGGGTTTAGGGTTTAGGGTTTAGGGTTTAGGGTTTAGGGTTTAGGGTTTAGGGTTTAGGGTTTAGGGTTTAGGGTTTAGGGTTTAGGGTTTAGGGTTTAGGGTTTAGGGTTTAGGGTTTAGGGTTTAGGGTTTAGGGTTTAGGGTTTAGGGTTTAGGGTTTAGGGTTTAGGGTTTAGGGTTTAGGGTTTAGGGTTTAGGGTTTAGGGTTTAGGGTTTAGGGTTTAGGGTTTAGGGTTTAGGGTTTAGGGTTTAGGGTTTAGGGTTTAGGGTTTAGGGTTTAGGGTTTAGGGTTTAGGGTTTAGGGTTT